>NW_020524439.1:0-46936 GCF_003368295.1 Carassius auratus
GAAAAAACATATAGATGTAAGTAATGCCTTTGCATGCATCACATCTCTCACCAATTTCTGACTGGTGCTTACTCCACTTACTGGTGGCTTACTGGTGTTTAATTTACTGAAACCTGTTTTATAGGAGCTTTTGCATTCAATGATTATGGAGGAAGAGGCCCTAAGACATCGCATCAAAACCGATGTCATTACCTTCCAGAAACAACTGGATACACTGTGCTTGGAACTGGGCCTCGAACCATACAAAGTATGGAGTGACGTGACGTGTGAAGTATTGTCTTTTAGTAATCAGGCATCATAAACTATTGATGCTTGTCTGAAATTTGTCAATGTCTAGTTATGGAAAACTCCCCCTTTTTTTTTTTACTGATCGTTATCCTGTAAACTTTTCTAGTTGGAGCAAGACCTTACAGTTCTCCAGATGGAGAAGAACCTGCGGTGCCATGTTGAATCTCTTCTGAAGGAGAAGAATGAACGTTTACGAGAGCTGACTGATTTGAAGAAGCAGGACGAGGATTTGTGCGTAACTTTGTGCTCTACGCCATATTACATCCCATCGGGAAGTGTGCCTTCTCGAACCCAGCTGCAGGAACTCCAGGAGCATGTTGAGAAACTCGTCAAAGAAAAAGTATCTATCCCTTTTCTTTTTGGAACCGTTCTGATCACTCATGAGTTTCTGTTCTGGATGCTTTCATGACTTAAGCTCTCTGTTTGTAGGCGAGCAGGGAAAAGGTGTTCTCTGGGCTCAGGAAGGACATCAGGAGTCTGATGGACGAGATGGGTCATGAACCAGAGAGCAGTCTGGAACGGGAGTCCATCTGCCCCGACACTGATATTTTTCTGCTCACGCATGATAATATCAAAGCCTTGAAACTGCTGCTCAGCCAGGTGCTATTATTATTTTTTCTTTCAAAAAACAAAGTATATATATATATATATATATATATATATATATATATATATATATATATATATATATATATATATATATATATATACACACACACAAACCTTTTTTATTTATTTTTTTATTTTTTTTACAATTTTTATTTTATTTTTTATAATAATAAAGAATGGCTTGGATAATATGGCTTCTAAATGCATTGCATGAGCTAGCAGTGCCATCTAGTGGCTGTGTTAGAACAAGCTTAGCATCTTATCCATGTTCCAAAATGAAATCTCACCAAGCACCAAATGAAAAAATTGCAAATAAAAATTGCCTATACAAGTATAAATAGACAAGTGATAACTATTATTCTTATTGTACTAATAATTGATATTTATACCACACAGCTTGAAATGAAAAAGGAATCCTTGATTTCAGCCCGAGACAATCTCAAAGAGCGAGCTACGAGCCTGTGGAATCGTCTGAGTTGTCCTGAGCCGGAAGGCGAGGCGTTCCGAGAGGCTGCCATGAGCACTCTATCTGATGATATCAGACGGGTGAGAGCTTTTCATGTAACCCACAGGATGTCCTATCAGGGATCTTAAATCTCCATGTGGTTTACCAACAAGTGCTAATGGAGTGCATTTCCTCTTGCAGTGGCAGGGCTATGTGGAACATCTGGAGGAGCTGCAGATGGCTCAACTGGAGGAGGTGGTTGATAAGGTCCGACAAGAGCTTGTGGCTCTGTGGGACAAATGCTTGTTTGGACCAGAACAGAGAGAGCCGTTCAGTGTACACTTCTTTGATGGTAAGTTGCCTGAACCTTGATATTCTAATTTAAAGGCAGTCAGGTAACTTTATATTATTAAATTAATTTCAATTCCCAGCAAAAAACGATGTATGATTTAAAAGTATAGTTCACCCAACAATGAAAACCTGTTCCCACTCAGAC
This sequence comes from Carassius auratus, assembly GCF_003368295.1. NCBI lineage: Eukaryota > Metazoa > Chordata > Actinopteri > Cypriniformes > Cyprinidae > Carassius > Carassius auratus. The sequence goes on from NW_020524439.1 coordinate 1,839, forward strand.
TATCCAAAATGTAGATGAATTAGTTTCTTCATCCGAACAAATCCAGATGAAAAAAAAAAAAGATGTTTTATTGATGACCAACCCTGATTAAAACCTTTAAAAAAAAAAAAAAAGACAAACTGATTCTTTGCCAATAGAAAATGGCTCTAACTTCATTCTGGTTGAACAGATCACTTAACACGCGATGGAGCATGCCTTGCCCTCCCATGACACTGAAGGCTGCTGAGAAATGAAGTCTTTTCTATGAGCAGGTAGACAGCCCATACTGGAGGACCTGGGAGAAATGGGAAGAGGAGACTGGGCTCTCTTTCAAGAGTTTGAGGTTCACACAGACATCTCACAAGTCCCATGCTTAAAGGTCAACTTAACCTTATTATGGTGGTTTCCACCCGTGTCATTTTGTTCTGTTTTGCTTACCAGAGAAAGGCTGCAGATCCCAATCGCTTCAGTAACAGAGGAGGATCTCTGCTCAAAGAGAGTAAGGACAGGGCCAAAGTGCAGAAACTGCTTCCAAAGGTACTTGCACATTTTCTGTTAAAGGATTTTTTTTTTTGGACCATTTAATTTTTATCTTAAAAGGATAGATCATAGATTACGCAAAAGCAAAAAAATTGTCTGACTCTAAATAGACAGCAATGTGAATACCATGTTCAGGCCAAGAAAGGTAGTAAAGACATCACCATCTAACTAATAACAGCAATTATTTTAGCTTTCTTTGTGCATTAGAAGTATTCTTGTAGCTTCATGAACTCAAGGTGCCCCTATTACACCATTTGCCCTTTCATGCAGTTTGTAAAATTTGAACCGTATGTGAATGTAAACAATCTGCAAAGCTGAAAGTGCATGATAATACATTTCTTTATTCTGGGAGGCAATAATCGACTCTCTACAGCAGTGGTTCTCAACCCGTGGCCCGTCACGAATTCAAATGAAGCACACCATGCTGAACACAACCACAAATATTTACTTTCAGTTTTACAATTCATTTAAGTTTTTACATTAAAAAATGTACCTAACAAATATAACTTATAATGTTTGTAAAATAATTTAGTTTTCCATTATTTTCAGACATGAGCAGACCTGTATCCTGCTTACATTTATCAAATGCTTCAATTCAATTCGAATGGTTATAAGCAGCCATTAGTTTGGTAAAATTGATCCTCAAAATGGCCAAATTTGTTATTTAGGCAGAAAAACTAAATGTGGAAAATGCCAAAGAAGGAACACATACAAACAAGAATAGTCACGTTATGAGAAGTGAAGGTAGGATAGCGCTGGACTTTCGGTTTGCCCAGCCACTCATTTGAAGATGTTAGGCAAAATGAAACACTCAAACTACACAGCAATCATCCTTAATTGCAGAAATGTGGCAAAACATCTCTGGAGAGTACCTCAGATTATTAAACTCGAAAGTGCAACACAGGCTACATTTGTGAACGCACATTTTCTGTGTCTTACAGACTGCAACTTACAAATCGCAGCTTCATTGTGGTGTTACTCCTTTCGAGCCGAATTTCACAAAAATGGTCTGCTCCCGACAGCGTCAGGTGTTTCATTGATCAGTAGAATTATTTATTTCAATGGATGTAATCAATTAGATATCATAATATTTAGTCTATAATATTATGAATCTGGTTGGTTTTTATCAGTGACATATGTAAATGATATGTGAGCAGCCCGTGAGACTTGCACTTGGACCATAGCGTGGCCCAGTAAAAAAAAAAGAAAAAAAAAAAGGATGAGAATCACTGCTTTACAGCCTAAACGAGTTGTTAGTCATTCAAATCCTACTTCTGTGATGGCTACACTTCACGGGGTAACAAGTTTGCATAATGCATATTAGCTGGCGGCAAACAACTTGACCCCACCCACAAACACGTCATTCTACTGATGACTGTTTCTCTAATCTCGGGTTAGAGTTTATTGCGGAATTCGCAAAACGCTTAATGTGGAAAGATGGATCAGTATCCTGTTTTGGACCAGCTGCTCCAGTGAATCACAACCTGTATGTATTAACAAATAATAGATGTTTATATTTTCTATTTTCAGATTACAGAACCATATCAGAGCGGAGCAGGCTCTCATAAAGGAGGGGTTTAGAGAGACAGAAGCTTTGAACTGCTTCGAATAAATTGTTTGAGAATCGCTGAAAAATGAGGCGATATTAAATATTTATTCAGAGAAAATGAAAAGCATTTTTTTTGACCATGCATGCATGTAATCCTATTGTTGGAGACTCCCCAAAACAATATTAGGAACCGTAAAATGACATAATAGTGGCGCTCTAAGGTGGAACCACTGATGTCAGATGGACTAAATTAACAGTGGCCTTACTAGCTTTCTGGGCTTTGAATGTGTCAGTTGCCTTGTCTATACAGAGTCAGAAAGCTCTTGGATTTCATCAAAAATGTCACAATTTGTGTTCTGAAGATGAACAAAGGTCTTACAGGTTTGGAATGATATAGGGAGCTAAGACCAGTTGAGGCTGTAATGTTTTCCCTTTGTCTATCTACACAAACAGCTGGAAGAGGAGTTAAGAAGCCGTGTGGAAGTTTGGGAAAAGAATCAGGGGACTTCTTTCCTTGTGCAAGGTCAAAGGATCATGGATTACATCTCCAGCCAGTGGGAAGAGCATCGCTTGCAGAAAGACAAGGAGAAGAATGAACGGGTGAGATTCCCTTGGTGCACACTCGTTTCCTTTCCTCACGTCTTAGCTCCACCCCCCATAGGATGAGAGGGAAGGATGCACGGAAAGGATATGAGGATGGAGCAATTAAAGGAAAGCTTCTTTGTACATTGGAATATTCTTAATCATTTCAAAGCATTCATCTGCTGTGCTTAAGTGATCTACCCTTATGTTGTTGAAGTTTGGCTATTTAATACAAGTCTTCAATATTTAATTCAATCTGAGTATTGAAAAGCACCCATAGAATATCAGATGGTGTAGACACAAGTGACCAGGCTTTATCGTACCTTGATACATTTACATACTTTGCTCAGGAATGCTTTTAATGATTTATTTTACTACATTGTGTCTTCCAGATGACAAAGAAAACCGAAACCTCTCAGTTTAAAACTCCAACAAAGAGACCCCTCGGAACAACATATACTACCCCCCACCCCTAACAAAATAAAAAGGTATCATTCCTCACTAAGAATGGATGTGCAAAAACAAGCCTTTGATCAAAATGCATAATCATCTTCCAATTGTTTCAGACGCCCAATATGTTGGCACCTCGCATTGCCGCCGGTGAGCAGCGTCAGTAGCTCCAGCAGCAGCAGCAGCAGTGGCGGCTCATCCACCACATTTCTGTGTGTGCCAGGAAGACCTCAACTCTCTGCCAAGGTTAAAACCATCTGCCTGGGGCATTCCAAACTCAATTCAAACTCTCTGATCAAAGCTGTTGGTTTGAAATCAGTCCAAAAGGATTGTGGTTAGACACAAGTTCAGGGTTAAAATAGAGAAGTTCCAAAAGCTAACACTAGATGACACTGTTGGCATCAACAATAATCAGTACTCTTGCGTAAAACTGGAGGTCAAGTTCTATCATCTGTACATGATGATACTCTTAATATTAAAGATCAGGGATGTTACTTAATATTTTTTTTTTCTTACTGTGGTCTAATAGAGGACCAAGACTACAGAAGCCAGTTCTGGCCCACGTGTGCCACTGCAGGAGTTCAACAGTGACAAGAAACTGCTTCCAATGAGCTACTCGGCCTTTACCGTAAGCCCAATCACTTTGAATTAAACCACTTCCCCGGATGTATATTAACTCCAAATGGAGCATCTGTGATGAGAAGGATGCTCATTTGTGACCACTAATTCCCCTAAGAGAGCTCATTACCATTTAAAGGCCCACACATAATAATGATTCAGTGTTCAGTTAGTAAAGATGTGTTAACATCTTTTGTCTTGTTTTCCTTTACAGAGCGAGCTGTCCAGGAAAGCCAACAATGATGCTTTTCTCAATTCAACCGTTAAAGACATGCTTTGATTGGACTGCCAACATTTGATACTTTTTTTTATTTATTTTTTTATGATGCTTAGGTCACAAATAATAATGTCAGGATTGAGACTGTACAGAATACAACTGTTCTCTGTGTTTACTTTTGACCAGTGCAGTGACTTTACAGAGACACTGTTTTGCTTGTTTTAAAAATCACAATTATATATATTTTTATCTTGCTTTATATTTTGGTCATAGTTTATACACCTAGTCAGATTCTGTATATATTAGCTCATTAAAGGTCAGTCATTTGCTTGTTAATATACAGCACTTTTAATAAAATGATTTTTATACATTTCAAAGTTGCCTTTTTTCTTATTACTCATTACTGCTCAAGAGTTTGGGCTTTAATTGAGATAGGATGCATTAACATTAACCAAATGGGAGAATAGAGACGTGTCTATTTCTATTTAAAATAAATGCTGTTCATTTGAACTTTCTATTCATCAAAGAATCCTGTATATGTATTGCTGTTTCCACAAAATTCAGCACAACTGCTTTTAACACTGATAAATATTAATGGAACATCAAATCCGCATATTAGAATGATTTCTGCAGGATCATGTGACACTGAAGACTGGAGTAATGGCTGCTAAAAATTAAGATTTGCGATCAAAGAAATGGATTACATTTTAAAATGTAATAAAATAGAAAACAGCTGTTTTAAATGGGAATATTATTTCACAATAGATCTGTTTTGATCAAAAATGTCCAGCGGTAATGAAAAGTTACGTAAAGTTTACTGAACCCAAACTTTTGAACAGTAGTGTGTATTATGAGCGACTGTCAAAGCAGTACTTCAGAGATCTTGGCATTCTTATTTTTTTGTCAAGTTGATTGTCTCTGGCAGAGTATAAAACATCTTGTGTGGCCTCATGCTGGAATAGCTGCTTTAAAAGTTCACGTTTGAAATCATCTTCACATTTGTTGCGCAAATGGATAGTAATGTAGATCTTTGATGGTCAAATTTGAATTCTTGAGTGGCACTCGATGCCTCGACATGTAATTGGCTCATTTGGGCAAAACAATGTAATGGCCTGATCAAGCTAATGCTTTCAAGGCCATATGAATCATTACACAACTCAAATATTTCAGCATTTAGCTGTCTCCTAGGAACTGTCTGGACCACAATGGAAAGAACAATGGCACTTCAATCAAACAGCAGCTTTTATGTAATAGATGAGAAGTGCCGAACACATGTGGTATGGAGTAACAATGTCGTTTTCATATAGTTTCATGAAACTTTGACAACAGATCTTTTAGATTCATCATCCAGGTGCACTACATTACAGGTACACGTTTGATTACACAGAGATACAATAGAAGTACAAATGTCACACAGTGACAAGCTACTGCTTCTTTTCACAGAAGTCAAAACTGTACATGTACAACAAATACATTGATACTTAGTCTGAAAATGAGCATTTAGAGGTTTAATGGATGCAAGAATAACCGCATGCTTAAATGACAAGCCGTTTGCACCCGTCTGCTGAGCAGTATATATTTATCATTGTTAGCCTTTGCAGCTGAAGCAGAAATGTTCCTCCTAACTTGACAGATGAGAATAACTACACAAATGAGAAAATAGCTCCATATAGCTTGAAAAATGTTCAAGGGGACGAAGAAATATCTATTTGAATAAATTGTTAGATAAACTGTTAAATATTTACCTCAGGCTACATACTGAATACGAGTTTGTTTCTTCTGAACAAATTTTGAGAAATTTAGCATTATATAATTTGCTCGCCAATGGATAATATGTAGTGAATGGGTGCCGTCACATTCCAAACAGCTGATAAAAACATGACAATACTTCATAAGTAATCCACACAACTCCAGTTCATCAATTAACATCTTGTAAAGTGAAAAGCTGCATGTTTGTACATGTTGAAACAAATCCATATTTAAGATGTTTTTAACTTCAAAACTGTTGCTTCCGGCTAAAACACGTATCAAACTCCAGTCGTGGAGGCTGGTGTCCTGCAGAATGCAACTCCAAAACACATGCCTGGAACACAGTCATCCCTGAAGAGCTTCTTCAGGTGTGTTTAATTAGGGTTGGAGATCAACTCTACAGGACAGAATTTCAGTTCCTGGAGAAACACTTCACAATTATCAGACTCTTTTTACGGCACCCATTCACGAAACAAGATCCGTTTGTGAGAAGTGATGGTCTTGGAAGACCTGAGGGTGAATAAATATTCAGCAATTTTTATTTTTAAGTGCACTGCTTCCTTTAAAGTGTATTTTCTTTGCTTTCTTTTCCTTTGTTGTGCTTTTCAAACCTTACTCATCTCCTTGAACATTCCTGGACATTTTATCTGGTTGCATTAATGGTTTTAGGCAGTCTGATAAAATACCTGCATGCTAAAATCATTCTTACATAATTTACTGTAGTAGTTCTGCGAAATAGGCCTATACACCATCTTTGTGATTTGTTGTTTCTCATCAAAAGGAAACTGCAGTGAAGTCTCTTGATTTGACACGTTTCCTGTGTAGACTGTTGTCTGTATGTTCTCCTCAGGCTGCTGTGGGCATTGAATTCTTGGCTATGATGCACCAACAGACTCCTGAGATTCCTGCTCGCTTGACAGAAATCGGTTGGAATTATCGCTGAACCTTCGGATTTGAAGAAATGACAATCTGAAAAAAGGAAAAACAACAACCACAAAAACTGTTATATTCTGCTTGGTTGGAAAGAAGCAAATGCAGCGCAAAGTTTTCTAAGGAATGTGTGCTGTTAATGTCAATGGACAGAGTGAATGAAAGCAGAAAAAAAAGATAATAGACCAGACACATCTAAAGCAGAGCAACAGATTCCTTAAACATATAGGGCCCTATCTTGCACCCAGCGCAATTGACTTTGTACACCGACGCATGTGTCATTCCTATTTTGCACCCGCGCAAAGCGCGCTTTTCCCTCCACAGAAGCACGTCGCTAAACTAGTGAATGAACTTGCGCTCCCTGGGCGGTTCAGCGCAAAAAAGGAGGCGTGTTCCGGCGCAAACAATCCCTGGTGCTATTTTGCTGTTCCATTAAACAATTGCGCCACTGACCAGAAAAAACCTAGTCTAAAGTCAGTGGCGCGTTGCGCGTTGTTCATTATGCTATTTTAAGGGCGCAAGCTTGACCATAATGTATAGCGTGCACAACGCGCATACACTTTGCTCATGTAATCTACACAGATGCAACAGTTATTTTTGCAAATCATAAATTGTTACACTAAAAAAATATTAACATATGAGATGACGGAAATCATTGTGAAATCTTGCTTACAAATTATTCAGGCTAATTGTAGTAATTAAGGATCAGACCTGTTTGCCCGATAGTGGCAAGACATATATGTATATATATATATATATATATATATATATATATATACATATATATATGTATATATACATATATATATATATATATATATATATATATATATATATATATATATATATGTATATATATATATATACATATATATATATATATATATATATATATATATACATATATATATATATATATATATATATATATATATATATATATATATATATATATATATATATATGTCCTTATAAGGACATCTGACAAATTTGTTTGTCCGTCAAGAACCAGGAAAAAAAAAAATCGATGAAACAATTGTGGCTATTTCCTCCCACGCCGGTTTAACCGACGCTATTTTGGGTGGGTTTCTCCCATCCCCATACAACACAACTTCTCTGTCTTTCACTGCTCTTACAAGAACATCAGTCTCCTCGGCTGTGAACCGCTCCTGGCGTGCGCCTGGTAAATACGCCATAATAATAGCAATCCATAATGGAACTTGCGCACCTGCTTTTAAAGGGAATGTTGGATGACGCTCCGATTGGTTTATTTCACGTTACGCCCAAACCACACCTATGAATAATGAAGCTACTTCAGACCAACCCATTTTAGATTTGCGCCGGGCGCAAGAGCCATTTATCCCGCCGGGAAAATAGCAACAGCGCCGAGACCCGCCCACAAAGTTACTTGCGCTTCGCGCTTTGACACTTGCGTTTCAGATCGTTTAAATAGGGCCCATAGAGCCTTCATTGAATGATTTTAGATATGCAATTTTTATTATCCCTGTTATGTCTTAGAAACATCAAAGTTTCAAAAACTATCTTCAGCTAAGATAGACATGAATCATTGATGGGTTCAATCTGTCAGTAAACTTTTTAGTTGTTCTTAGATTTGTTTTAGAGAAAGTATGGTTTCAAAGGATCTCTCTTAATGGTTTAGCTAAAAAAAAACTTTAAGCAAGCCATGTACGTCAATCAAATGCATTCCTCTGACCAAATTTAGACATCCATTAACATCTAATTAAACCACGTTGAAGAGTTTTTGCACAATTATGGCGCACATCCATTAATCCATTAAGTGAGTCAAAAAGAAAACTTTCACAATGCTCAGTACTGTGTTACTGTTGCCATTTAGATGACATCTGTGACTATTCATTATAATAAATGTAGTTTTCATCCGAAAACTAATAGGGTTGATGTTTAATGTTTTGCTAATACAGAACACTTTTTTTTAGGTTCCTTATTTATTTGAATAAAATACAGTAAAACTGATTTGCTAAATTTAAATAATCATTTTATATATATATATATATATATATATATATATATATATATATATATATATATATATATATATATATATATAGAATGTAATTTACTCCTGTAATGGCAAAGCTGAAATTCAGTATCACATGATCCTTCAGAGACCATTCAAATTAGTTCATTTGGTGCTCAAAAAACATTTTTTATTACTATCAATGTCAAAAAATTGCTGTGCAGCCTAATTGTTTTTGTGGAAACATACATTTTCAGGATTCTTTGATGAATAAAATGTAATAAAAATGGCGTTTGAAATAGAAATCAACTCAGTTTGAATGGACAAGTTCATTGTCATAGATTAAACAATGACTGTTCTAAATTCTTGACTTCACTAATGTTGTCAATATTCCATATTCATTTCTGATTTACTGTATAAAGCCAATGCAGACATCAAAACTTAACAGCAGTAAGTTCATTCACATGGACTTTAAAAATTGCTTTAAGTACTCAGACTTCAGCTAAAAGCTAAAAAGGTCCTTTCTGGCAGTGTTTGCAACTGGGCAAATGTTACATCATCTTATATTAATGATCCAAGCTGTCAAGGTTTATCATGTGTCCTTTTTCCACTTTTTGTATTGTTGCTACATCTCTGGTTTAAAGACTATAGCTGGTGTTAATGTTAAAAAAGAAACCATCATCACTGAGGATCAGAATGTGGAGCAGATCTCTCAAACTAGCACTTGATCTGCGTTATCTCAGCACTATAGCAGGTTTTAGTGAACCTGAGCTCACTGCAGATCTTCTTAGGATGAAACTTAGCACTTTTTGCAAACATTATCACACATTTAAGCTGAGCACTCTTCAGCACAGACAGCATGAGTGTCACATCCCGTTTGTCTAGTATGAATAGGGCTCCACAGGGTTCTGTCCTCAGAACGTTGTCATTTAAGCATGATACAGCGCAATAACAGCGAAACAGCTGAAAGAATGTGTCTTGGGTTCAATGCAGGGGGAGTATAGAGTGACTGACTCGTGTGAGTGGCACTCGAGCGAATCATGTCCGAGGGTCAGCAGGGGAAAGATTGAGGCATTATCAAGCCTGTCACACAAGCCACAAACTCACTAAGTTCCTAATCACTTTCTCATCTCTCTGACTGGCTTTCCCAACTTCTTAAGTAGATAATAATAAATAATAATAATTTAACATAGGTCTTTTTTATACAAAAATAGTTTACAGTGAACACATCAGTCGATCACCAATATGGTCCATATAATTCAGAGAAAATTTTCAGAAATGCTAGACATAAACGCAGAACATATATGACTACATATATTGTGAGATAAACTCAGAATTGTATATAATACTGTAATATACTACACAGTCTGATCACATGGTTTGATACAAAGTTCTACAACGCAATAAGCAAATGAATTCGGGTAGAATGGAAATGTTATTCTACACTGATCCATTTGCTTTGTAAATGAATGTTGATTCATAAGAAGTAAATGTGCTTCTGCTGTCCAGAACTAAATTAGATTAACCTTGAATGTCAGAGTGAAATCTGATTAAATTATTCTTATTAAATCAACTGTCAAAAATGAAAACCTTGTTAGCTTTTACTCACAGAATGCCTTGCAACTGTATGCAGCAGGATTGTTATTTGTCAGATAATGTATTCAAATATGAACGTTTCTAAGGTCTCTTACATTGTGGGAAGTTCTTAAGACATGCAGTGACTTTTTTTAGACAGACCACCCAAAAATGAAAACTTACTCGCCCTCATGTCGTTCCAAACTTGTACGAATTTCTTCTGTTGAAAACAAAAAGATTTAGGATTTGAAGAATGTTGGAATTGTGTTAGAATGTTACTTTTGTTAGTTAATGGCTACCTTCAACTGGTTACCAGCATTCTTCAAAATGTCTTATTTTGTGTATAACAGAAGAAAGAAACTCATACAGGTTTGGAACTTTCATTTTTGGATGAACTATCCCTTTAAATTGTATTGCTGACCAGATGTTCCAATTATGTTCCTAATAAAAAAAAACATCTTTAAATAATATATTGCAGTTAGCACTCTCAATCAATATTAATCTCCCAAAAGAAAAGAGGAGCCCTTTGGGTCGACAGGCATGTCTTGAAACCTTTTTCATGCTGTTCTCATGAACTGTCCTATAATAAGACTGAGATTGATCAAATCAGTAATCCAGTTCAGATGAGTTCCCCACTTTATGAGCTACTTTATGCTCCTAATGTCCAATAATTCTCCCCATATGCAAAAACAGATTCCTACAAAAGGCCAGGCAGGCTTTGAACTTTGAATACTTTGTAAAAAGAGCAGCCTGTCTGTCTCAAAGCTTTCTTCTTTGACTGATCTCTGTCCTCATCTCGTTTCTGTCCTTAGTTAGAAGCTATCAAAAAATCTTTCAACATCCCCAAACCTTTCAACATCAGTCTGTCAGGGTTTATTTTGCGATAATGACTAACTGAACATTAACCGAGAAACACCATCCTCTATTATTCGTAGTTATTGATTGGAAACAGAAATGAATGGGCAAATAAAATCCAACAAGTAACTGCACAGAGAAGAGGAACATCAGTTAACATCACTCAACCTTCTTCTCTTGAAGTAATTAAGTCTGAGTGCAGTAATTAGTCTATCTAAGTCATCTGTGCCCGACATATAAAGTACACATTTACCATTATCCACTGTTCTTCCCTCTGCACTTCTTCATGAAGAGATTTTTCTTTTTCATTACCAATTTCCGTTTTGGTATACAATAATAATAAAAGTGATATTTTCAGCATTTAAAGATCACAACTTCTGACCGTTTAATAAGAATTTTAAAGCACATACATTTTTTTTTTTTTTTTATGTCATGCTCGCAATTACAAAAAAAGATAAGAAACCTAACAAGGATTGTGAAATGTCTTGAAAAAGAACCTCAGGTAGGGAGCGCAATAATCAATGTGACTCCCTGTGAACATTTTTAAACCACAGGGGAAATTATTTAAAATAGATACGCATGCAAGACCCTGTCCATTAGTCTGATGACCAGCTCATAGCCTGACCTGACATTAACCTGAAACACAAGGATCTGGTGCAGCTGAGAGTGAAACTGATGCAGGTATGACCAAACATCATCTTTAGCAGTGGGTTACAGTGGATACCTCTCAAATGCTCAGCCGAACCTCATTTAGACTTCACAAGAGAAACGGTAGAGATAAATTGTGTTCAGGTTACTGCCTAGACACCAGTGATTATCTTTTTAAAAAAAAATTATTTGACCCTCTTTAATAGTTATTAAAGGAATTATTAAATTAATAAATGGACTTTAAGACTGGTGATATTTAAATGTACAGTACGAAATGGATAGAACCAAAATTTAGCATTCTGTAATTTATTCACTCTCAAGTTATTTCAAACCTCTGTGACTAAATATTTTCCACTTAACACTAAAGTAGATGTTTATATGGAAGCCCATTTCCACTGAATAAAAAAATCAAAAAGGTAATTGTGACTTTTTATCTCGCAATTGCGCAATATAAATTATATAGAAAAAAGATATGAAAAAAGTTCACAATTTCGAGATATACAAATTCCGTAATTCAGAGAATTCTAGAATCGCGAGATGTTTATATCTGGAAATTGTTGACTTTTTTAGAATTGCGAGTTTATATGTCACAGTTCTGACTTTATATGAGTTATTAAGTCAGAATTGTTAGATTTTGTAATCTTGTAATTTTGAGAACATATCAGTCTTTTCCCCCTTAAAAATCTGACTTTGTTACTTGCAATTACAAGTATATATCACGCAATTCTGAGAAAAAAAGTCATAATTGCGAGAAAGAAAAGTCAGAATTGTGAGATAAAAAGTCACAATTACCATTAAAATAATTATTCCGTTGTGAATACAGTCTTCCATATGTTTAGCACAATGTTCATACAGCTCTGATATACAGCTGAATTTGACCAAGGGTTTTCAAACTCCAAAAATGACAAAAGTACCATATGATTTAGGCAATCTATTCCAAGTTTTCTTAAGCCATACAATATTTCTGTGCGAGGAACAGACCAAAAATCATGCTGTTATTCAATAATAATCTTTCATCTCAGTTCTCAAATCACATTTACACTTGCGTTTATTCAGATATAATAAGTTCTAATAGTTTTACTTAAAGGGGGGGTGAAATGCTATTTCATGCATACTGAGTTTTTTACACTGTTAAAGAGTTGGATTCCCATGCTAAACATGGACAAAGTTTCAAAAATTAAGTTGTACGTTTGAAGGAGTATTTTTGTTCCAAAAATACTCCTTCTGGTTTGTCACAAGTTTCGGAAAGTTTTTTTAGAGTATGGCTCTGTGTGACGTTAGATGGAGCGGAATTTCCTTATATGGTCCTAAGGGCACTTCTCCCGGGATATTGAGTGAAAACGAGCATTTCACCCCCCCTTTAAACTTGAAATTTAAACTCATTTCAGTCGGTTGCCAAAACATTTAAAAAATTTTAACTTTTCATCTAATATTTATATTTTATCAGCTTTATTTAAATGAGCAGAAAACTATTTTTAACAGTTTTAGTTAACAATAATAACACTGAAGACTGAATGTTTGGATGAACTATTCCTTTAATAATTTAGACTCAATGCTGAAAGCCAAACCAAGATTACAGCAACATTCCAGCATCTTTGATAATACGCTGTATTGAATCAAATAGTTTATAATTGCAAGATTATTAAAAATCGTAACTATTTATTTGATAGTTATGCCCTCTTTTAGACATGGGGAGGAGGTATGCTCATCACTGGCACTATTTGTATAAAGGGCTGCTAAAATAGTGCCACTTCTAAGATCAATCTGAGTTAATAACTGCTTCAGCAAGGAGGGAAAGCTTGTGAATTACATTATAAAATCAATCTAAGACAATAACCCATTGCTCCTGTTAACTCACTCTAAGTGTCTGTGATAGTAATGGCAGAAACTAAAACTACACCGTTATTATAGCTGACACCCTAAAACATCAGAATCAAGATTTAAGGCCTTTACTGCAGTGTCAAATTCACCACAAGGCAGAGTTATCTGTGACTGAACGCTTTTTAAAAAAATGTGTTGAGACAGGTCTGAATAAAAGTGATGTCAGGGTGCAAGGCCGCCACGTCACACAGTGCCATCAAATTGAATTTCTCTCTCTAACGGGACAGTTTTATAGACAGCAATAACAACAATGTCCTTCATCTAAGATAGAGCCATAAAACATGTGACCACCTTCATCTCAGCTTCTATTCAAGAAGTCATCAGCGAGAGAACGCTATCTGGATGTTCTCATTCCTCAATCGTGCTCTCTATTAGATTGAAGAGCAACAATAAAACATTCTCTCATATGTTTTGGTTTTATTTCTTGGCTTTTGGTTTCAAGGCTGTGTGGAGGCTTTGATTTGACCTTGGCTGAACCTGAACGCAATGACGTTTAACTTCAAGATTGCTGACATGTACATATCATTCTGAATAGGTTTTGGACACAGTCCTGCATTTATAATTCTTGGAAAACATCGGTGCTTGGTGGTACCTGGTTCTGATTGAGCCAAAGGTCCAAAGTTCCTCTTACAAACCTGACGCTTTTTCAGTCACACCGAGCGAAACGTGAGTCCGACGGACACAGAACGGATTCAGAAAGCTCAACTCAAAGTCCTCAGCATGAGTAGAGAGCGGACTTAAACCACATGGATAAGTCGCTCAAATGTTCCTTGGTAGGGAGAATGTCACATTTCAGACATACCTCCCGGAACGTTCTAGGAGCAAATGTGTCAAATATGGAAAATGTGAAAGGCTGCGATTGACGATTAAGGTTTGCTGGATGCTGGCCATTAGAGAAGTCTCTATGGAAACAGAAGCAGAGAGAGCTGTGTATTCTGACACCTTTTCTGCATCACCAATCATCAGTCTGATAACAAACAAAGTGGGAAAAATGCGGCGCTTGAGGGGATCAAGGCTGTAGTTTTCAGACAAAAAAATCAAATAACAAAATCACTTCTCGCTGTGAATTCGCTCGTGTTGCACAAGGAGAGATTCTGCAGCAGTCCCTAACAAAAGAGTGTAACTCTAAATCCTTACATTTATAGCATTAAAAGCTGCTTTAAAACAAAACACTGGAATAAGTGGAGCAATTAAGTGAGCTGAATGTGTACTATTAATTTGGATACAATAATTTCAACAGGGGAATACAATGCAGAGGCAGTTAAATCTTCCGTCAGAAACACTCTCTGAGATTTTTTGACATATCTGCCTTAAAAAAAAAAAAAAAAAAAAAACACTTAAAGGGGGGGTGAAATGCTATTTCATGCATACTGAGTTTTTTACACTGTTAAAGAGTTGGATTCCCATGCTAAACATGGACAAAGTTTCAAAAATTAAGTTGTACGTTTGAAGGAGTATTTTTGTTCCAAAATACTCCTTCCTGTTTGTCACAAGTTTCGGAAAGTTTTTTTCGAGTATGGCTCTGTGTGACGTTAGATGGAGCAGAATTTCCTTATATGGGTCCTAGGACACTTCTGCCGGAAGAGCGCGCGCTCCCCTATAGCGAGGCTGAGCAGCACAGACATTTCACTGATCAGAGCGATACACTGATCAGAGCGAGAGCGTCGCGAAAAGTCACAAAAGAAGTGTGTTTTTGGTTGCCAGGGCAAGACAACCCTGCACAGATTACCAGAAAAAAACAGCATTAAGGGACCAGTGGATGGAGTTTATTTTTACAGAGCATCAACGGAGTTGTGCAAGTGTTTGTGTTTGTTCCCTGCATTTCGAAGATGCTTGTTCACAAGGCCCAGTTTGACGACGGATTTGCGTATCGTTTATTTCTTAAGGATGATGCAATCCCAAGGAAAAAGGGTCACGATCGTGTGTTGGAACCGCAGGCGGTGAGTAAAACTGCTTCAAATATCTCTGCCTCCTTGTTAGTGCGTCCCCTCCCATGCCAGAGACCCGGGTTCGAGCCCCGCTCGGAGCGAGTCGTTGCTGCTGCTGCTTTCGTTCAGTTTCAGCCTCTGGATCTGATTCTGGATCATAAATAAACGGCTGAATCTGACTGTAAGCCATGGTTTGTTTTGGTTGGTTTTGTCCTCACGGTGTCACAGCTTCCACATGCTCTCAACGCAAAAGCCTATTCGCACACGTGATTCTTTAGCTCCGCCCACACGTCATGCCTCCAGCCAGTCGTGTTTTTCCGGGAAAAATCGGTACAGACTATCTTTCTCTTATGAATATAATAAAACTAAAGACTTTTTGGAGATATGAAGGATGCAGTACTACTCTATATGTACTCAAGATTAACAGGATATTGAGTGAAAACGAGCATTTCACCCCCCCTTTAAGTTAAACTAGATTAGAATCAAACCTCCTGTTTAGTTGCGTTTATTTTATTAATCTCAAAATGTAATATTTCACCTCTAAATCTGGAAAGCTACTGTATGTGTATGTTTGTACTGTATACATTTATGGGTTACTCATTCTGCAATTTAGGGTTAATTTCATGTCCACTGAGGATAATTATATTTTTTCTAACAATTTCTCTTTAGAAATATCCATTAAGAGAATACATACCATAGTCTCACACATCACAAAACCATTTGTCCAGCATCATGTGATGTCATTTTGAAGACATTATTGACCGTCATCTGTGTTTTGGTTTTTGATTTTTATGCTTGGCAGTATTTTTTTTTTATTTAATTCAAAATAATGTGGTTGACCTGATCAAGAAAACGTCATTTGGTTGACCAAACAATGCCTGCCACTGAAATTACAAGTGAAAACATGTTGTCTTTATATATTATTACAATTAATTATTGTTCCCAAAATGGTAGGTGTGGGGTAAAGTGTGCCAGATGCTTTGAAGTAAGCTGTGTCAGTGCCTCAGCTAATACAGTTCTGCCATCAAATATACTAAAAACTATTACAAATAGTATTATTATTACAAATACTTTGTCAAAAATGGTTAGCTAGTTTAATATACAGCAAAATAAGACTTAGAGAATTGCACATGTTTGTTTTGTTCAAGAGTCGCAAAGTGATGTCATCTATACTTATGCAAATCCAGTTTGGGGGTAATTGCCCAGTTAAATCAGTCTGAAACTATGAGGAGAAAAACAACTGGAATCATGGAAAGACTTGATGCTGAATATTCTACCAGCTCTTGCGGCTTAACAGCTTTTCACTTTCAAAGATACAGAGCATGTTCCAGCCGATTATGTCATTTTTAAGTGTCTTGTAAAAGTCTGTATGGTATTAGTATGTTTCTAAATGGGTTTTATAAAGATCATTTTTATGATAATGTCTAAGATTATTGTGACATTATCATTTCTAACATTTTTAGCATTTTTCAGGCCAAGGACAGAGAGAAAGAGCAGGGAGCCCTTAACTGAGGGTAGCATTTTAACACACATCGCAAAACCATTAAAATAATAATAGCTATTGGCACATTGCATTTAAATTTTACACAATGCATTTTATAAAACATTTAATGGAATTTTAGCTTCTAACTTTAGATTTAGTTGTATTTTTGTTTACCACACATTACCTTTTTTCTCAGGAAGTATGGAAAATTAAATATTAGTAAAAAAAAAAAAAAAAGATTTAGCAATTGCTGCCCTGTTGAAGGTTGAAGATTCAGAAACATTCATTGAATACATTTAACATCAAAATCAAAAATTATAAATATAGTATCGATCAAAATAAATACTTTTTTCGGAAAGGATATAGGTCTATTTAATTGGTCAAATATGATTAATGGGTCTCATTCATGAAACACGAGCAGAACGAATTTTTGTGTAAATCGTGTGTAAAGTGGTTCTGGCGTAAAATTTCGGATTCATTAAAATGTTCGTATTTTCCAAATGTTAGTTGGTACGAAAGAAATCTACACCTGCTCCCAGCTACGCGTAAATAGTGCGTTTAACATCTGAACATTTTGCTCATTAATACGGCTGCATTTTAATTCACCTTAATCGGGTACATATTTACACAGCATTTTGAAAAAAAAAATATTATATAAAGTAATTACATACGGTTTTTCTTTTTACTTTTATTATGAGAGTAGCCTAGTAGTATGTAGATATGCTCGATGATGATGGTGGTCCTCCTCCAGTTTGAATACGATTTTTTCGAAGTGAACTAATTTGTTTTTTTGCTGTCAAGCTTCATGTCGAACCATTTTCTTTTCACTTCTGGGACTGTTCGATTAACAGAAGAAACTCCATTAACAGCATCTGTAATATGCTGCCTAGCTTCCTTTTTGAGACCCAATATGTGTATAATGTGACTTATTTCAAATAAATGCTGTTACTTTCTATTAATTAAGGAAACTTAAAAATGTAGCAGTTTCTTAAACTTAAAATTCTTAAAATTCTTAAGCCGCACAACAATTTTCAACATTGATTATAATAAGAAATGTTTCTTGAGCACCAAATCAGCATATTAATATTCTTTACTATAATTTCTGAACGATCATGTGACACTGAAAACTGGAGTAATGGCTGCTGAAAACTCAGCTTTGAAATCAAAGGAATACATTCAATTTTGAAATATATTAAAATAGAAAAGTTATTTTAAATTGTAATAGTATTTCACAGTATTACTGTTTTCTCCGATACTTTTTACTTTGGTGAGCAGACTATTTAAAAAAAAAAAAAATTAATCTCACCGACTCCAAAGGTTTGAACAGTGTTAAGGCTTTGTGAATATATTTGTGAACTTCTGTATATATGGCCTTTAGAAAACAACTAATTAAACAGGAAAAGGACCTTAATGATGCAGTAAGTCCAACCAGAAATCAAAAAGCACTTTACCAATATTCTACCATGCACTTTTCATATATGTGACCCTGGACCACAAAACCTTAAGTTTAAGTCTCAAGTGTCAGTCTTAAGTATATACATTATATACATTATACCATCTGGAATCTGAATAAATAAGCTTTTCAATTATGTATGGTTTATTAGGATTGGACCATATTTGGCCGAGATACAACTATTTGAAAATCTGGAATCTGAGGGTGCAAAAAAATCTAAATACTGAGAAAATCGCCTTTAAAGTTGTCCAAATGAATTCTTAGCAATGCATGTTACTATTCAAAAATTAGGTGTAGATATATTAACGGTAGGAATTTCAATGTTTTTTTTGGCTATTGCTAAAAATATACCCCAGCGACTTAAGACTGGTTTTGTGGTCCAGGGACACATATAAGGTTATCCTTCATCTCTTTTCTCCCAGAACTAATTTCTGAAAGCTCAGTGTGTTCAAGAGGGACTAACTATACCTGAGAGAAATGGAGGTTCCGTTGGCAGACTCTGATTGTCGTCTGCTTGGACTAAAGCCCTCCTGTGGGGCATAGTGCTCATTTCCACAGCACAGGATCATAAGGAAGGCTCTCCGAAAAGCCCGGTTCAGAAAAGCATATAGGAACGGATTCAAGCCTGAATTGATGTAACCCAACCAGAGCCAAGCGGTCCACATCTGCCACGGCACGCTGTAATTGATGAAGGGATCCACCATGTTGGTGATAAAGAAGGGCGCCCAGCACAGACAGAAGCAGCCCATGATGACAGCCAGCGTCTTGGCTGCCTTGGTTTCATTCTTAATGCGACTGGAGCCCTGTTGATTGTGGTTGGGGTAAGTCGAAGAAGGGGCTGAGCCGGCCCGGTGCAGCGAGCCGATTCGCCGAGCGTGTCCCATTGCGGTGCGATAGATTCGATGATAGGCGAGAACCATCAGCACCAGAGGCACATAGAAGGCCACAGCCGAACACACCAGAGCATAGGGCCGGTTCACCATAAACACACAAGTCGAATTATGGGAGGAGTTGAATTTTCTTTGTTCGATCTGGGGAATGACATGTAGAAACAAAAGAAATGAAGGATACATCAATATTAAAATTATGGCTGATACCAAGAACTGATTATTCTCTCTGTAAATGCAACAAGTGAAAGTACAGTATTAACAATGTATATGTTGTGATTTGCTAAAGATTACATTTACCATAAATGAACCTTTTAACTAAATTAAGCTTATTGGTAGATACTGTAAAAGGCCATCTATACACACACACACACACACACACACACACACACATATTTATAGTAGAAAATAAGCAGCCACAATTAAATATCCAGAATGGATCTGAACATAATATATATATATATATATATATATATATATATATATATATATATATATATATATATATATATATATACACACACAATATTGACTAGTAAATTTAAAAAATCCCTAATATCGGTAACCAATATTGGTTAGGCTGCATCTACTTCAAATGATCAAAAATATAGTAAAAACAATAATATTATAGTATATTACAATTTTAAATAACTGATAATATTATTTTAATATATTTTAAAGTGTAATTTATTCCTATGATGGCAATTACTCCAGTCTCCAGTGTAACATTTCTTTCATAGAGTACAATAGCAATTATTTGAAATTTATTGTAGCAATGTAAAAGTCTTTAGCATAACTTTAAACCAATTTAATGCATCCTTTTTGAATACTAGATATAGGTATATATTTTTTTATATATAGATGCTGACTTCCAACTTTTGAACATATTACACTTTGTAAAATATATTTGGATTATTACTTCCGTTACCAAAAATGTAACCTTCCATAAAATGGTAAAACTCAAGAGGTAACATGATTTAGAACCTCTCTACAATATAGCCAAAGTAAATAACATCATTCCATTTTTTTAACTTGTTACATACAATTTTCACATTTTTTGTAACCTGAATTTGTGGCATTTTTTTTTCAAAACAGTTGTTTTTAACGCATCTTACACATCTTACACAATTACTTAAAATATATACAACATCAGCATGACAAGAAGAATGCTTCCGACCACTCTTTACTTACAAAGCTCTCGATTCCAATGGTATTCCAACTTTGCATGATGGGAAAAGAGATGAAAATGGGGATGACCCAGCATCCAACCAGCATCAGTGAGACTCTCACAGGTGTCATCTTGTTATTGTAGACCAGAGGCTGACAGCAAATCGCATAGTACCTGTCCGAGACAAGAAGTGCAAACATCTCAAGATTGACACATGGATGCTGTCAGCCATAATCAATGAGTTCCTACATACTGTACTTTCATACACCCAGATGATTCTGCTGATCTTTCCTTGAAAAGCTAAAGCAGTGAATTATGTACACCCAGAAAATATGCTCTCACTAGAGACTATAGAAGCAAAGGCATCATGAGCCATGGGAATCTTACGGATGGAGAAGGGACTTGGCGATACAGTAGGACAGATAAACAGAATTTGAGAGAGAGATAGGATAGAGAGAGGCTTTGAGAGACTAAGAATGAGTCTTGTTACCGCCATATGGACCAGGTGCAGTGCATAAATCACAGCTGCTCTCTTATGGGCCAAAGAGCCGCGGTCTTCCTAATGGGTGAACATGAGAAAATCTGCATACGTAATGCAGCTAATTACACATAATTTAGCTGACACGTTGACAAACCCCTGAAGTTACTGTCAAGTGTTTCTTGTTTTGTGAGTACATTTCTGAATGTACAGTTCACTCTGTGAGTGGTAAATAAAACACATCTTTACAATCAAAGAAACATAACGATTAGGAATCGGACAAAATAGAAATGAGACATTACAATGCAGGCTGGACATCATCTTTGCATATAACACAGCAAGGTGCCAGAAAAGCATTGTAGCACACTGTAGTTTTGTTATGCACGATTACAGGGCTTAAACCTTTCAGAGTACCTCTGGTTGCCAAAATGCAAAACATACCGTTTAGAGAGGAAAAAAAAGTTAATAAACTGTAATCCAAAATTTTGTTATGATATATTTTTTTTTTAAGACATATCTTATGTTTATCATGGCTGCATTTATTTGATAAAAATAATTAGGAAAGAATATTAAAATATAAATAAAATGATTATAAAATGATACAAATATATATATTAAAAATATTATTTATTCCTGCGATACTCCAGTCTTCAGTGCCACATGATCCTTCAGAAATCATTCTAAAGTGCTGATTTGGTGCTTAATTATTATTGCTGCTTAATTTGTAATGATATTTCACAATATAACTATTTTTACTAGATTTCTGATCAAATGAATGCAGCTGTGGTAAGCTTAAAAGACTTCATTAAAAAAAATCCGTCATTATTCCAATTATTTGACTGTTGATGTATATATGTGTATAAAATTATATAAAAATAATGATAATGCATGTCATGAACCAAACATGTTTTAGAGAGAAAAAAACATAAAATCGAGCAAAAAAAGACTGCTGTCCCGAAGCTATTATGCACATGATAACATGTTCTAATTCAAGACCCCTTTTCTCAGTATTGCCATGGCAACACAAGCAGTTATTTGTGTAGAACAACATTAGTCATGTTTGGTTTCTATATTAGCTTTACAAACACACTCACCTGTCCAGTGCAATGCAGCACAGATGCAGAATAGACGCAGAGGTTAGCAGCACGTCCAGTGAGGTACGGACCAAGCAGAATGTCTCTCCATATTTCCACTGACCTGTGGTCAGCTCTATGGCTGCCAGCGGCATCACAACCAGGGCAACTAGAAGGTCTGCAAATGCCAGTGATACAATGAAGAAGTTGGTCTTCTTCTTCCTATACACGGAACAGTAAACATTAGTTCACTGCAGAAAATGTTTTAGTGTCTATACACAGAAAATACTCATGTTTAAGCTGTTCTGATATTTTATCATACTCAAGAGCCCACACAGACTGATGCATTTACAGTTATTAACTTCATAAAAAACATTTTTTTTTATAAATAATTATGCCACTATGCATCTTGTTATATTACCCTGGAATTACAGAAAACTAGTTAACTCTGCTACTTGGGAGTTTGTAACACAATGGCTGAGGGAGGGATGGCAAATTAGAAAAAAATGTTTTTTTTTTTTTTCTTTTGCTGATGGAGAAAATTGGAACATAAAAAAAAAAAAATTCTTTCAGTTCACCACTATTGAAGTTTACCCAAATATAATTACCTCAGCTTCTGAGAACACAGGAAATGTTAAAACGATCCATTTTAACTTCATACAAAAAGTATGAACAATCTGCCATTGGTTGGAAAAATAGATGGCTCCACCCCAAACTCACGCCATTGGCTGAGCTATTGTTGCTATGTGGGGCTGGTCAGAGCAATGTTTTGAAAACACCAGAGAACCACAGTGTTACTTGTTTGTAACATTAAAGGAATAGTTCACCCAAAAATGAAAATTCTGTCATTAATTACTCACACTCATCTAATTCCAAATCCATAAGACCTCCATTTATCTTCGAAACACAAATCAAGATATTTTTCTGATCCTGCATAGACCTCTGTTCAAGGTCCAGAAGGGCATCGTTAAAATACTCCATGTGACATCAGTGGTTCAAACGTAATTTTATGAAGCTACGAGAATAATTTTTGTGTGCAAAGAAAAACAAAACAACAACTTTATTTAACAATTTCATCAAAAATATCTTTAATTGTGTTCCGAAGATGAACGAAGGACTTAAGGGTTTGGAACGGCACGAAGGTGAGTAATTCTACACAGACATTTTTGGATGAACTAGACTATCCCTTTAACCTACGATTACCTCACTTTTAGATATCTTGCAGATTAAACGAACATAGCCTAATATTAATTTATTTTCACATCAAGAATGTACACTGACACAGCCAATTTAAATGTAGACATGCAGCAGCATTACCTCAGCTGTCTGTCTTTAGAGAGAGCCACCATCACAAGCAAATTACCAAGTGCAGTCAGTATAATGACGATCACCAGGACAATAGACAGCGTTATCTTCGAAGTGTGTTTAGACACACCTTCATCCACTGAACTGTAGACAAAAATATGCAGCCACTGATATATAAACAGGTAAGATCAATACATATGTAATAAAATATTTTGAGGTGGTTCTTACTTGTCTGCTGAGTCTGATGACGTAGCCATCACTGGTCATCTGTATGGAAGTCTTCAGATGGGGTTTTGTTCACACAAGACAATGCAGTCCCTCTCCTGTGGGATAAACACAACTGTTTTGCGTTCTCACATCCCAAATTCAATCAAATTCTTTCAGCATGAGCTTCAGAGTGAGAGCTCTGAGACTAAACCATCAGCACCTTTGTAAATGAAACACAGGCCTGTGGGATATAACAAGTAAACACGAGCCATGATGAGTGTCTGACCATCTTTCATTCTAAGCAAAACTACAGACTCACAGGAACTAATCGTTGCATGCTGTCAGTCAGCATTTTGTTGACTGAATCAGTGAATTGAGATTTGCTTTGTTACAGAAATTAGGATCTAAAAAAGATGAATGTTTCTAATAAACTTTGCACACTGCAAATAACCGGATAAACTTTAAACAATGCAATGTAGAAACTGTGCAAATTTGAGTGGATACATGACGTGTGAATTTTTGATATATTAGCAGTATTCGTGAAATGAAACCATTGTAAACTGACTTGGAAAGTGACTCTTCTCTTGCATTTTATCACTAGCTTGCTTCATTGGCATATTACGATTATTACAACTACAGCTAATATATTTGATATATTTACATTTACATTTATGCATTCAACAAACCCTTGTATATATAAATATCATAATAAAATAATGATATGATTAATCATATACACTTCTAGATAAATCAGCATATTGGAATGATTTATAAAAGATCATGCGATACTGAAGACTGGAGTAATGATGCTGAAAATGTAGCTTTGATCACAGGAATAAATCTTAAGTTTAAAATATTTTCAGATAGAAAGCAGCTATTTTAATAGTAAAAATATTTATTACAAATGAAGGCTTGGTGAGCAAAAGAGAATTATTTAAAAAAAAGAAAAACATTAAAAATCTGTTCAAAAATGTTTTACTGGTACACATATTCAAAATTTGTTAATATTAATACATTTTGACTATTTATATGGATAATTATTTTACTATCCTATTCACGAGTGTGTGTGTGTGTGTGTGTGTTTTAATACAACTTTCCCCCATTTTTACAGACTTTCTAGATGTTTTTGCAAACACATTTCAGATTTGATGTCAAAGAAGGAGTACTTGAGCCTTAATGATGGTGCTGTGGGGTAGATAAAACCAAAAAAGCTGAAAAATACTGACCTAAATTGAAGTCATATGTCTTATTATACCCTCAAAACACATCAAATATTAAAGCAAGGTAAGACAATGAAGATAGAAAAACTTAAACACAAAGTGCATGCGCTCCATCATCAGACCGTTAATACCCACAGTGGCCAAATCTCACTCTGTGCCTGTGGCGCTGGAGCCATAACTCACGCAGAAGTGGAGAGAGCTCTCACAGAATAATGTATTTGCCCAGCTGGGAGGCTCAAGTGGGTATTACAGAGACAGCTTGGACACTTCTTTCCTGTTCTGTTGCTTTCGCTTGAGTTTCAAACGAGCCGGATGATTATTATAGCCCTGTATCAAACACGCTGAACAAAACAACAGCTACACAGCTGATTTACACATGATTCTTGTGTAAGACAAAACAGGTGCCAACTGTTTCCCTCATATGCATATGTGTAATTTAAAGTAACAGTCAACATCTTTAGACAGCTTTTCCGCGCCAACAGAGAATACTACGATACCCCTAAGGAGACATGATGATGAAAAAGAATATGAAATTACGTATGAGAAATATATATGATGAAAATAATAAAGTATTTAAAAAAAAAAAAAAAAAAAAAAACTTTTTTTTTCTTTGAGCAAATACAAAAGCTTTGCAAGAGAACACAAAAACATTGAATTATTACTTTATAAAAAAATATATATTATAATTTTATATTGGAATTTACGTCTTCTAGTATTTATTTTTTATTCCTTTTTAATTGGTATATTGTATTAAAAAATCCTTAATGCCACTGGTTTGTGCATCAATCATATATATATATATATATATACATATATATATATATATATATATATATATATATATATACATATATATATATATATATATATATATATATATATATATATATATTATATATATATATATATATATATATGTATATATATATATATATATATATATATATATATATATGTATATGTATATGTATATATATATATATATATATATATATATATATATATATATATATATATATATATATATATATACATACAGTACAGACCAAAAGTTTGGTCACACCTTCTCATTCAAAGAGTTTTCTTTATTTTCATGACTATTAAAATTGTAGATTCACACTGAAGGCATCAAAACTATGAATTAACACATGTGGAATTATATATGGAATTGATTACTGCTTTGCACACTCTTGGCATTCTCTTGATGAGCTTCAAGAGGTAGTCACCTGAAATGGTCTTCCAGCAGTCTTGAAGGAGTTCCCCGAGAGATGCTTAGCACTTGCTGGTCCTTTTGCCTTCTGTCTGCGGTCCAGCTCACCCCTAAACCATCTCGATTGGGTTCAGGTCCGGTGACTGTGGAGGCCAGGTCATCTGGCGCAGCACCCCATCACTCTCCTTCTTGGTCAAATAGCCCTTAATGCCTTTAGTGTGACTCTACAATTTTCATAGTCATGAAATAAAGAAAACTCTTTGAACGAGAAGGTGTGTCCAAACTTTTGGTCTGTACTATATACGTATATACAGTAATATAGCACTATTATTTCATAAATCACACTTTTACTAATTACATTTTTAAGGACAAATTAAAGTTTCTTCCTTTTATCACTTTATCCAAGATTTTGTAATGTTTGTCAGTAGGTGACAATCTTAAAATGTCAACCCTGTTACTATGATTATGAATGGTTAATAATTGACAAATGAAAAGTATAAATCTCTAAAAACATTACTATTAAATGATCTTTCTATAAAGCAAGCAACATTATTTCATAATCTCGATCACAACAAGGCTTGTCAAATTAAACCGTAACTGTTACCTTTCAGAATCTTTGTTTCTAAAATGCATCCATTTAGCTTACGATACCATAATGCAACTCTTAAAAAAAAATATTTTCAATCATATGAAACTTCAAAATCAAACTGGGACAGGCACCCGTTTCATCAAATGACCCAAAAAGACAGCTGAGCTGAAGTATGAAATCTTAAGAGTTCACTCTTTCCTTCAGCTCAAGATATTTAAACATAGTTAACTGTCTGAAGCATACGGATCTATTCTGAAAAATTTCTGTTTTTCAAAAGCATTAAATAAACTGGGACTTCAAACTGTATTTGTGAATTAGCATTGCGAATGAACATGTTATATTTGAAACCACACCTAAAAATGATACATAACAACCTGAATAGTTCACTATCGAACAATTGACAAAAACACTAAAACATGTTCATATTAAACAAAATATTAGACTAACAAATTACAATGAAACAGGTAGCTCTATAGATTTCACTAAGGAGCTACCTCAGCATACACCCAGAACTCTTGGCAGGCTACTGTCACTTTAATATATTGGTAATACTTACAGGCAGTATCTCTGATTTGATTGATTTCTCTTCTATGAAGGTTAACGTGACATAATTGACATGATGAAAAGAATCTGCAGTGACAAACCCTCTAATAACTGATTTCGACACCTTCCCACACAACGTCTTTTTTTTCATTTCATGCCACCAGGAAAACTGAGTGGCATGTGCATTTAAAGGGATAAATCACAATCTGTGGTGAAAAGAAAACATAAACCATAAGCCTCACACAAGTTATGAGAGTGACATTTTCACACCATCATAAAACCCATATTGGAGTAACACAAATGTAGAGGTCTTAAACACACATTTAATTGTTGATTTATATGTCTATATACAACAACAATCCGTAAAATGGTCTTTGATCATAAAAACATACAATACAATTAACATTATATGTATCTTTTTCACATTAACTGAGTTCTTGCTTATCACAAAATAAAAAAGTAAAAGCTATTATGAGGTTTCAGTCTTGAAAGGATCAGTCGTATTCGATCACAGTTGCACTCAAATTCCTCTAAAATCTGATTAGTAAACAAATAAACTCTGATATTTTTTAATTGAAACTAAGAACGCCAGTATTATAAAAATGCAAATGGTATATTTTTTGGGATCTAACTTGTTATTAGTAACCTGGTGCAATAGAAAAGAAAAAAAAATATCAATAACAATAATAACAGTAGGCTACTACTATTATTAAAATATTTTAAAACAGACATTAACGGTACTTTAATGACCTGTTGCATATTTTGGCACTTGAAGGCATTTAAGTGCAAAGCAGCATCGTTCAGGTAAGTTGACTCACCCAGAGGCTCCGTGTTTCAGACTTCTTTGTGAATCCACATGTATTTCTATAAACTGTCATATTCCATCCCAGTTACTCGAAGACTGAAGTGCTTTCTCTGCCCTGTGTTACAGTCAAACAGCTGCAGTAAACAGCAGATCATCTGTTGATGCGAGTACACCAGAGTCTCTGCCTGTCCAAAGCACGAGTCTGAAACAAACCACAACAGAGCAACAGCGCCACCTGCTGTTTCACATCACATTACTTCGCTTAGACATCGAATCTACGTACGAACAAACTTTTGGTTTTTTTTTTTTTTTTTTTTTTTTTTACCAAAAAAAATTCTGATTTAAATCATATGTGCTATATTTACTATAAATGTTTTTATTTGCAAAATTCACTGAAAAAGGTACAAAGCTGTCACCAACCAATAGCTAAAAAATCTAAACGGTATATATTTGTCGGTTATCTTATTTACCCCCAAATGGTACATATTTGTAGTTTAAAAGCGTATTTATACTTTAGAAGTAAATATTAGCAGCTAAAGTGTACATATTTGTACCTTCTGAAAGGGTACTGTCTACAGTAAGTGACAGGTTTATTCCTTTTTCTGAGAGGGATATGTACTTGGCACATACATGTGTCAGTTGTTATACTGAGCAAAATAGGATGCTATAGTAACACATTATCAAAAACAGAAATCATGAACTAAATGGTTAGGGAGTAAGTAATCTGATGTAAATCCTCAGGCTGATGCTTCTTTATTTCACTAGATGGCACAAGATCACCACACATAGCCTTTATCTTACACTTTATCTTACTGAATGGTAAGTATATTGTGCTGCTGAATGTGTTTGTCTTTAGTATATATTTGCTAGGTCGATAAAATCTTGATATATAGTGCCTATAAATTATTTCATATTTACAGATGTGGTCAAATAACCTGGAAAGGACATTGCAAAGTAGGTTTTCATGCTAGGCAAAAACTTAGATCTTTGTCACACAAGTAAAAATTATGTAGCTTATTAAATAGACTAAAACAAAATATAACAACAACAATAATATAGTTTGTTGCAATGTTTACTCCCGATAATATATATATATATATATATATATATATATATATATATATATATATATATATATATATATATATATATATATATATATATATATATATATATATATATATATATATATATATATATATATATATATATATATATAATCGGGAGTAAACATGTGTCTGTTGTTATACTGAGCAAAATAGGATGCTATAGTAATACATTGTCAAAAAAAAACATTTATATATATATATATATATATATATATATATATATATATATATGTATATATATATATATATATATATATATATATATATATATATAATGCTGGTAAAATAATAATAATTAAAAAACAAAGTTAAGATCTTCTGTTGGTGGACATCTTGTGTATGCAGCTTCAGTCTGCAATATTTAATGAAACATAGCTTGCATTCAGTGACCTTACATGACAGCATCCTGTGGGTTATTGATATTACCGGCATTTATTGAGCTGTTCTACTCCCTTTACCGTTACAGGAAAGCCAGTTCCTTTACAGCCAATGCTGTATGTTAGAATTCAGCTTAATCGCAAGTGACAGGAGAAAACTGAGTACGGAAGCTGCACAATACAATTTAATCTATTTCAATTCAGTGACACAAGATAAAAACATTCACAAGCATTGTTTTTATATAGAAACGTGATAAATTAAATTGCTTTTTAATATTAATAGACACTGCTGAATGAGTTGTAAAGTTGAGTGCACAGCAGAAGAAAGGACCTGGGTGCTGTGCTGCTGCAGACGGTGGTGAAATTTTAGACGGCTTCTGTGTTTCTGATGACTTACCACTCAGATTTCAACAATGAAGGCAGTAAATGCATTTTTTTATACTGAATTATTTGATTTTAGTAAGAGAAACTGAACTAGGGAGAAGAAAAAGTGTTGTAAGAAAATCATATTTTGGTCAAATGCAACATATTAAAGGAATATAAAGGAAAAGCTACTATACTCGGATTATTAGAAACTAATGAAATAAAAATAAATAATAAATAAATACAAATAAATAAAATTAAATATGATAATTGCCAGTAATTTACAACTACAATATCATTGGAAACTCATCAAATTAAATAATATAAAGATACAATAAAATAAAAATTATTATTGTCAATATATTAGTACAACTATAACATGGTATTAATGAAAATTCATAAAATTGAAAAAGAAAATCAGTCAATCAATCCAAACTATTATTGTGAATAATTAACTACTAAAATGTTATTGGAAATTAATAAAATTAAATATTATAAACATAACATACATACTATAAAATGTTATTGAAAAATAATTTAAAAAAATGATAAAATAAAATAATTACAAATTATTATAAAAAATGTATTATTGCCAATGCTTTAGCAAGCTCCAGCCATGTTTGTCTTAAGTCTTTTATAAAGTTTGGTTGTCAGCTGTTAAATCAGACCTAGATTTCATCATGGAAAAAATAAATGATGTTGATGAGCTTGGCAGATGCAGGATAGAGTTTTTCTTAAATGGTTTACTGGGCAGCGTGTGCTTTTTCTCAGACATGTGCCTCACAGACTCGCTGGCTGAAAATAATGATTTGCATGACTCTTGTTCAGTATGTTGTTATCGATTTACTCTCAAGTAGTTATTATGAACCAGAGAGTCTGACATGTTCCCAGCATGTGTGGGCGATAAATATACTCCTACACCATCATTTTTTGTTCCAACATTTTGTTTAATCGCTGTGGTTACAGATATGCGTCGCTGTATATTGGTAAAAGAGATCGGTGTTAAATCTTCATGATTTGCACGTAGGCGCTTTCATTGCTTGCCCTTGTTCCTCAACTGAATAATGCATAGGTCAGAGCTTACTCTAACTCTTGACTTCTGATTAGAAATCGATTGTTATGTGCAGTGGGTTTGAGAGAGAGGACCTGGGGTCAGGAGCTGAGGTCATCGCCCCACATCCTCCTCTGAGCCATAAAATCAAAACACACATCCTGAGTGCAGGGGGAAAGCAAGACACACACCAACTGTGCATGCAACCTTAGGGTGCTTTATAATTCCCCGGCTGTTTGGAAATGAGTGAATAATCCGGGCAAATGGAGCGGCGTGTGTGCCTAGGCATTTTCAGCATCCTGTGTCCACACTGCCAGAGTGTATTATTAACCTTGGGGAGGTCAGCGAGTCAGGCCGTTCTCTGAAAAGGAGCAGAGCAAGTTTCCAGTGAACCTGCTTTGGAATTTATCACATCAGCGTAGCTGGTACAAGAGTTAATATTCAAACCACTCAGAAGATGCATTCAATTGATCAGAAAATGTACGTAATGACATTTATAATATTACAAAAGATGTCTATTTGAAATAAATGCTGTTCTTTTGAGCTTTTTATTCGTTAAAAAATCCTGAAGAAAAAACATATAAAAAAAGAGTTTCCATAAAAAAAACAAAAAACAATATATATATATTTTTTTACACTTACACTATTTTTACATACACAGTTTTACACTTTATACTGTATTTTAAGTGAAAAATTCAAACTTTTTGTCTCATGTATAAATTATATTTTAAAATATATTAGATAATGAACAGTAAAATAACTAATTAAACAATTAAATGAAAATAAATGATGTATAAGACTAAAATAATTTATAACTAAACCTATAACTTTCACAATACACATTGTCATAATATTTCTCAAATACACATTTTTACTATATTTCTGATCAAATAAATACAGCATCTGAGCATAACAGACCTCTTACTGACCACAAATTTTTGCTGGGAAACAATTAATAAAAATTTTGTGTACATAATATATGTACTGTGTCTATTTATAATTTGTATGTAAATACACACACATGCATGTATATATTTAAGAAAAGTATGTTATGTTTATATATATATAGATATATACTGTATGTGTGTGTATGTGTGTGTCTTAACGTATATATAATAAATATACACAATACACACATATATATATTTTATAAACAAAAACTTTTATTTGGGATGCAACTAATCCTTACCCAGAACAATTTTTTATATTTTCAAGTTTGTTTATTTTCAAATGTTTCTCGTTTTCAGCAAGTGGCTGAAATAAAATACGTTTTGGAAATTTTATTTTAAGTCAGCTAACATTTACTTTATTTTCAGTAACTATAACAACCCTCTCTCAGACATGAATATTGAAGCTGTTATGTACAAACTGCTGACAAGTTGCTATATAACAACTTAAAATAATCCTAGAAATCTTTCTACATGAGAAAGTATCTTACAACAGATTTCACACAACAAGCTTGCAAAATTGCAAACAACAGACTTGCAATTAATTGCAAAAGTGTTCAGAAATTCTTCACTAGAGAACAGAACAAAGGTCGGTGCTCCATGTCTGCTTTTCATTATTTATGTTTGTCAGATTGTTAGGCCATAAGCCAAGTCTGGTCAAGTTTGTTTCATATGCTATCCTAATAGGGTTATACATAAAACATCAACACCTGCTCCATTCTCAGGAAGGATTGAGCTGTTTCCTGTTTCACTCTCTGTATATTCAAACAGAGACCACAGTTCAAGACCATCAAGCCATATTCACACCTGTGTGTTTGAGATAAAGCATGTAAAAAACCAAAGCACATACGTGCATAGTGGCTTACAGGTGGCAAGCTGTTTTTATTTTTTACGGTTTGCTCAGCAGGTGAAAAGACGTCTACTGTCAGTAAACAGGATGCAGCAGCCACTTAATGACACATTAGTGCCACCCAGACAGGGTTAATGCTCTGACAAACACTGAGTCAAGAGTCTAATTGTTCCACTGGGTGCTCTGTTTAGAGGTAATGGCAGAGGTTTGTACTGAAGCCTAAACTAGTAGAACTGTGTTGTGATCAAATATTAATTCTAATTAAAGTTCATTAATAATACATTAGCATTAATGTTCACGGGGTTTAAAAAAAAACTGGTTACTGTAGTGAAACTACATAGACAATTCATTCACAATTCATTATGCCAATTGGACTTAATAATTGCATAGCTGTCATTGTTAAAAGGAATTACACATATGTATACACTCCTTGAATATGCTTGTGGCCTCTATATGTGCAGCACAGTTGTCATTTTGAATATCCCTCCTGGTGAACATGAAATATTAGGATGCATGTTTAAAAGCACATGAATATAGGGCAAAAAAAATCCATGACCTTTCATTCTCTTGCCTTGATTTTGTACAGTGTACTTGATTTTTAAAGGGATAGTTCACTCAAAAATAAAATTCTGTCATTAATTACTCGCCCTCATGTCGTTCCAAACCCTTAAGACCTCCGTTCATCTTCAGAACACAAATTAAGATATTTTTGATGAAATCCGAGAGCTTTCTGACCCTTTAGCAAAGCAACTAAAAAGTAGGTAGTTAGGACATCATTAAAATAGTCCATGTGACATCAGCAGTTCAGCCAAAATGTTATGAAGCAACAAGAATTCTTTTTGTGTGCAAAGAAAAAAAAAAAGACTTTGAAGACGAGCATTCACAAAGTATTCTCGTAGCTTCATAAAATGACGCTTGAACCAGTGATGTCACATGGACTATTTTATCAACGTCCTTACTACCTTTCTGGGTCTTGAATGTGTAAGTTGCCCTGCTGTCTATGCAGGATCAGAAAGCGCTCAGATTTCATCAATAAATTTCAGTTTCAAAGATGAACATAGCATAGGTCTAATTAGTTTGGAACGACATGATGGTGAGTAATTAATGACATAATTTTCATTTTTGAGTGAACTATCCCTTTGAGAAGCTTCAGCAATGATATCACAGCCAGACCTTACATCCTGTTCTGTACCTTTTTGAAGAAGAACATATTGTGTTTTTGTCTGTCAGTGTCTGGAAATAGTTCTTTCTTTCTCACTAATACATAACTAATGCTATACATAAATAACATTTTCTATACTTTCTTCAACAAAAATGAATGTAAATAATCTTTTAATTACATCTGTTATTTTTATTTTACATGCATCACCTTCTTTATGATTATATAGTACAAAAACATATTTTACAACTACAATGCTCATTGCAGCAGAGGTAACTTGCTCACAAAGTTGGGTTTCTTATCCAGATGGTCTCCTCCCACACCCCAGTCCCCACTCCAGTCACCTCGTGTTCTTCAGTCATGCACACTATCCACAATTCCTATCAGTTGTTTTTCCTGCCCTCCTTGACCCCGCTGACCTCTCGCTCTGCAGCCTGTCTGCTCTCACACTCAGTTTTAAAAACACTGTGCTACACAAAGTGTCAAGCTTTCTCTCGCCCTCCCTCTCAGACCTCTCAGTGTGACGGTGTCAAAGATCTCACGGCACGGACAGGCTTACCTCTTGCTTCACTCTGCTTTTGCAACTTGACGATTGACCCCTCAAGACTCCAACAACAAGAGAAGACATTTATTTGGATTTAGAAAAGTCAGATGAGCAGTGTGGTGTGTGCTCGTGCTCTTTATTTAACTGCTTTCAGTGTGTCATTACTCAGGAAATTAATTCATTGAAGATCACACAGGATAATTATAGAGCGAGTCTCAAGTCTCAAGGGTTAGCACAAGGTTGCATTCAGTGCTGTTCACGTGGGAAGTCAGTTCATTGTGTGCATCAGCTTATCCATTGTTTGATTCATATTCTGATTAACCATTTTCCAGTAACCCTAAGGGCCCTATTTAAACGATCTGAAACGCAAGTGTCAAAGCGCGAAGCGCAAGTAACTTTGTGGGCGGGTCTCGGCGCTGTTGCTATTTTTCCGGCGGGATAAATGGCTCTTGCGCCCGGCGCAAATCTAAAATGGGTGGGTCTGAAGTAGCTTCATTATTCATAGGTGTGGTTTGGGCGTAACGTGAAATAAACCAATCAGAGCGTCATCCAACATTCCCTTTAAAAGCAGGTGCGCAAGTTCCATTATGGATTGCTATTATTATGGCGTATTTACCAGGCGCACGCCAGGAGCGGTTCACAGCCGAGGAGACTGATGTTCTTGTAAGAGCAGTGAAAGACAGAGAAATTGTGTTGTATGGGGATGGGAGAAACCCACCCAAAATAGCGTCGGTTAAACAGGCGTGGGAGGAAATAGCCACAACTGTTTCATCGATTTTTTTTCCTGGTTCTTGACGGACAAACCAATTTGTCAGATGTCCTTATATACATATATGTATTGCCACTATTGGGCAAACAGGTCTGATCCTTAATTACTACAATTAGCCTGAATAATTTGTAAGCAAGATTTATGCCTATTTTTTCACATCTTCGTGACACACCACAATGATTTCCGTCATCTCATGTGTTAATATTTTTTTAGTGTAACAATTTATGAATCTTAATAAAAATCTGTGTAGATTATATGAGCAAAGTGTATGCGCGTTGTGCACGCTATATACATTAAGGTCAAACATGCGCCCTTAAAATAGCATAATGAACAGCGCGCAACGCGCCACTGACTTTAGACTAGGTTTTTTCTGGTCAGTGGCGCAATTGCTTAATGGAACAGCAAAATAGCACCAGGGATTGTTTGCGCCGGAACACGCCTCTTTTTTTGCGCTGATCCGCCCAGGGAGCGCAAGTTCATTCACTAGTTTAGCGACGTGCTTCTGTGGAGGGAAAAGCGCGCTTTGCGCGGGTGCAAAATAGGAATGACACATGCGTCGGTGTACAAAGTCAATTGCGCTGGGTGCAAGATAGGGCCCTAAGTGTAAAGGATAACACAAAGTACTTGATTCACTGAATAGATATTTTTGTGTCACTTGTAAGTGAAAGCCTAGTAATTTATGCATCGCTATAGAGACACTTAACGGAACTGATAAAATGAAGTTTCCCAAACACAGACAAAAAAACTTGAATATATTATTGCATAGACCTAACAACTAGAGATCTTCCCTCACAGCATTTAAGCAATGATGCCATGTGTCTTGTATTTTGTTCCCATTCTTAATCAGAACTAGTTGTGAGTAGATTTTCTTTTACATTATTGTTTAAAACATATATTTAATTGAGAAAACATTCAGTAACAAAATGCATGTTCAAGAGGTACTGTCAACTGAAGCAATATAACATTTTTACCACAAATAAATAGCATTTAAATAATAAATAGCATATAAATAATTTATTTATCATGCACAATTTAATTAATTAAAGTTATTTAAATTAAATTTTTTAGAAAATGTTGTGTCTCCCAGTTATATGTCTGTGGTGTTAGAATAATTATTTGTATCATAATCTGGTATTAATAAAAAACTATAATGTTCCTAAGCTGCCATTTTAAAGAATTCTGCCATTAATTATTCATGCTCATGCCATTTCAAACCTGTAGGACCTTCGCTCATCTTCAAAACGTGAGATATTTTTGATGAAATCCTAGAGCTTTCCGACCCTGCATAGACAGCAATGCAACTGAAATGTTCCCAGACCCAAAAACTTAGTAAGGACATATTGTGTTGTTTAAGTGCAAATGTACTCTTGATAATGACGAAAGACATGATTTGGAGGAGAAGAACTGTTGAATAAAGTTGTTTTTGTTTTCTTTGCCACAAAAAGTATTCTCTCTACTTTGTAAAATTACAGCTGAACCACTGATGTCAATGAAGACAGTTTGCCACTTGTATAAATGTCACATGTTCACATCCTGATGTTTACTTGAAAAAAAAAACACATCTCTGAGTCAGCCTTGTCCCTCTTGGTACAAATCAGCAACTATGTTTCTGTGTGACAGTAAGGTGTCCCATAGCAGACAGTGCCAGGGGCTTGTTTGAGGACATGAGGGTGACAGGGCCTCCTGAGGCATGAGGTGGCGAAATACACGTCATCCTTCTTCTGGACTTTCTGCCTGTCCATTCACGCGCTAGTGCTGACCTCATTGGCATCTGACGTGTTGTCTCAAATCTCTAACTCCAATCATGGTTGGCATGGCCTCATATTCAGTGACAGCGTGTAGTTGGGCTAAGGGCTGGTGTCTACATTAAGATGAAAATAACTGTGTGACGCTGAACAGAACAGCCAGTGGTAGCACCTCAATCCATCCATCTAGAGAGAGAGAGAGAGAGAGAGAGAGAGAGAAAGAAAGCGAGAGACAGGAAATGGGTCTCTAATGTTATAAAGGTCCATATAGTAGTAGCCTAAATGGTGAAACGTACTGCAATTTCCCCCAAGAGCCAGTCTATTTACAGCAACTGCTATTATGTATGTTATTTTAAAAACTGATAGACACCTAAATAAATAAATAAATGGAAAAATTGCTATCATTTGCTCATCCACATGGCTCTTGAAATATAGCATAAAAGTCATATGCATTATTTTGATGATGCTTGTATTGGTTTTTGTGGGTTTCTTTCTTTTTTTGCCCTTTTTCGGAGCTCAACAACCTGAAAATATAGTGATAAAAACATTTTCATGTTTTTAAATAAAATAAACATTAAACTGAAATAACTTAAAAACTTTAAATTACTTTTTGTGAGCTAGTTGACAAGGCAACATATCAAATTTTAATTCAGTTTAACTAAATGAAACTAAATTAACTAAAACTAATAAATAAAACTATACAGACATGCTTAAAAAATGTCAAATGACAGAAACAACAAAATTACTAAAATGTCTACTAATATTAAAGTGAAAACAAAAATAACATTGAATTCAAAATATTAATAAAAACTATAATATGTGAATATCAATTCTACTAAAATAACACTGATTCAAGTTTGGCAACTGTAAATGAGTGGTGAGTAAATTATGACAACTTTTTCATTTCTGAGTGAACTATTGAGGAGATCAAAGTTTTCTCTAACATTCTGTAACATTGGTGCGCTCTCAGAGTTCAACGCATGCCGTGTCTGTGAAAGCACATGGATACAGTCGGGTGCTGCAGGGCATGCTGGGACAGTGTGTGGAGGTCATGATGAGCGGGAAGGCTGTCCTGGTTTTAGCGACATGAGCTGTGACAGATTCATCCGGCAGGCAATGACAGATCAGAGACCACAGCTGAGTTAGGTGATAGAAGGAATGAACTCTCTGTCTGCTATTAGAGAGTGAGAAGAGAGGGATGATGGTCAAATAGCAGTTTATATATATATATATATATATATATATATATATAGAGAGAGAGAGAGAGAGAGAGAGAGAGAAAATGTATTTTATTTATTTATTTATTTTTATTTGGCTGTTAAATACATAATACTTTAAATTAATAAAAAGGTCACAAGAACAGCATTTATTTGAGATATCACATATTAATATAAACATAAACATATATAAACATAACATCTTCCTGACCTATTATGAACAGTAGTGTATAATTTAAATGTATATATCTAAATTATATATAATTTCCATTTCAAATTTCAAACACTGATTAATATTATCCTTAATGTTTTTATGGAGTATGATTGAATGATTAACTTACATTGAAAAATAACTTAAAATTCGTTCATTCGTTTATTCAATTTCATTGGCAATTCGTTTTCCACAATTATGCACTGGCAACCATTCAAACTGCATTTAAATTTAGAAACAGAATTGGACTTTTAAAGGCATGCCTAACTGACGCACAACCTTACAACGCACCAGATCTTCAGAGAAATGGCCACTTAAGGCAGGAAATGTGTTGCTTTTAAACTTCCGGAAGCATCTGAACAGAGCAGTTAAGTCTCGGGTCCCTCAGGTACTGCCTCTGCGATAAAAGCTGTAAGTGGTTTGAAGCTTTTTGAGATGTGTTGCGTTTAGAGTGGCTGAGTACTTCCAGGACGAGGCACAGCTTTTTACCATCCACAGCGGATAATGCATTTCATAAATAGACTTAATTCATTAGGTATCTCTCCCTCTTACCTCTTACCTCTGTCATCTGATCATAGTCATGGATAGTTTCCGAAAATGGATGTCACAAGGTACTTGACTGATACCCGGCATGGATCATGTCATGAAATCATGTCTTGGTGGTTTGTGGTTGTCTCTGAAACATGAAAACCAATCTATGTTTGTTGGATTTACCAAATTAACCTGTTTTGATTGCAATACATTTTATCAGTGGTTGGTCTAGAAACCTCACTTTGACCTTGGTTTTGAAGGTCATGGAACAAGGAAAACAGGAAGTAATGTTCACCATCTTCTTTAAAGTGAGCAGCACTCTTCCAGCTGTATAGTCTGATGATACAATCCAAATATTGGATGATTCACTCCGTCATTTACGTGCTTCGATTATGAGCTTTGGCTGATAGAGGCGGTGGAGGGTCACATGACACAGACACAGGCTTTAAATCACACTGAGGATGGTGACTCACCCTGCTGGACAGCGCTTTTTTTCTCACCTGTGTGTGTGTCTGAGGCGAAAATTGCATTCAGACTGCAGCGATAGCAGATGTTAGATTAAATAAGTCTGCACCGTTAATGTCGTGTTCATTATTGTCAATTACAAGAATGAATCATCAAATAGCTTGCTGTATTCATTAGTGAAACTTAATGAATGAAATATTACTTTCAAGATTATTTACCCTTCACATGGGAAAGATTTTCTTTTATTCTTAGTGTTAGTGAAATAATTACACCATCTGAGAGAGTCAAAAACGAATTTGTTTCTTCTGGTGGTCCATTTTCAGCTGCAGAGCAGATGTTATCTGTTGCTGTGCTGTGATGTAGACTTCCACGCATACGCTATTTACACTTCTTTAACAGCTTTCTGCTGTTCTCTTCATCTGTCGAGCTGAACATCCTGTGTCAATCGACATGCAATTACCAAAAGCAGGCCTGGTTTAAGGACACCTGCCTATCAAACTCAGAAGCTTTGATTTCTTAGAAATGCAACTTTGGGATTTTGGTTCCAGGAAAGTGGCTTTACTGATTCAGGTGGATCTTTTATTAGAAACTGTCTGAGTCATACGCTCATGAATTACTTTCCTCAGCCCTTGATTGACAGACTCTCCTCTCCAATAATGGAAAGCTGCTTTTACAGATCTGTTCAGATCTATCCAGAGTCGCATTAAGAGTTAAAAGAGTTAGAACATGCTGGTTTCATTTATTGCTCAGATGAAAAGATGTCGTCATTTTACGCAGTATGTGCAGAGGTGAAATGAAGGTCTAGTAATATTGCTTTAACATAAAAAAGATAAATGTGCTTGTATTAGGACTGTCTATAAAGTTACACTTTTTTTACACAGTATGCCCATTAATTTAAGAAATGGGTCACCCAAAAGTATGACGTGAAATATGTCGACGTGATAATTTAAACTGCTAGTTATGTCATATGATATTGTTTTTTCAGCATCTCACGCAATGAGCATTGTCTTTAAGAAGCTCCGTCAGGTTGAATTAATGAATTTATTATTATTTTAAATGTATTTGTTTTCATTAAATTGAAAGTCCTAAATAAGACGCATCTCAGCATTTGGTTGAGTTTATGCAAATGTAATCAAAGTAAAGGAGTATTAGGCTTAAGGAGCACCTGAACGGATCAGAATGAGATGCCAGTGTGGTCGTTCAAGTATTTGGAGGCTGATGGGTCTTTCATTCACGCTGATTTCAGTGGGGAGTCCTCTCTTGTCTCTGACAGCGCACTGGATCTGGGAATGAGTCTCCTACACTCTTTAAGCTCCTCAGAGACAGGCAGCAGGCGGTTGTTGCCATGGTAGCTGGTCACCTGATTGTGTCTTTGCCAATAGGGATTCCCCATTTATAACATACTGTGTTGCTGAATTTCTTATCAGGGCGTGTTGCATGTGTGTGAGTGTTTACAGTGAGTTCGGATGTATTATAATGTTTAAATATGTTTGATTACCAGACATGCATTTTCCCCCAATACAGTTTATTGCTTCCCATGGGATCATTATTGTTCTGTGTTATTTCTTATCTGTACTTGTGTGTGCATGTGGTTGTTTGTTGGAAAGACGAGGTTTGAGCTTCTTCCCATGATGCCCTGGGGAGTGGGGTATGAGTCAGGAGTGAGTCAGAGAGTCCCCCTCCCTGCCCTGCCATCACACACACACACACACACACACACACACACTCACTCTCTCTCTCTCTCTCTCTCTCTCTCTGACATACTGAGATGGAAGGAGAAATGGCAGATACTCAATTTATCACAGTGGGCTGAATAGACAGACTACCTTGCTGACATAAAATACACATGAACAAATATTAAATCCAATTTAATCAAGTTAGATTTTACATATATTATTATATTTTACATTTTATAATTTATATATAAAAAAAAAGCTTTTACCAATTTTTTGAATAATGATTGTGATGAAAATCTAAACCCTGTCTTCATTTACTCACCCTCAGGTCGTTCCAAACCTGTATGAGTTTCTTTCTTCTGTTGAACACAAAATAAGATATTTTAAATAATGTGTGTAACCCAATTCTATGGTAGTTTTTCTTCCCCCGTACTGTGGAATTCAACGTGAATTTGCTGCTGCCAGCAACTTCGCTTTCCAACTATTTTTCAAAACATCTTCTTTAGCAATCAACAGAAGAAATAAGAGTATACATTCATACAGAACAGCATGCAGGTGAGTAAATAAAACTATCCCATCAATGTTTGTTAAATGTGGTTATAAATCGATGTGAATATGCTACTTAGCTCATACTTTAAATATGTGAACAAACATTTGTAAAAAGAGGCTTCCAGTCAGTTGATACTTGGTAAAAGTGTTAAATGTCCTATTAAACCATTATTATTGCTTGTATAAAATAAAATATATTTGTTCCACATTTGATAATGTGCCAATGTGAGAACCTGTTTATATTTAAACACCCGCTTTATTAGGAATTCCATTAACACTCTACACAATGCGTTGTTGAATAATGTCTCACAAACACTTAATGTTCATCTCTAAATTATTTCCAGC
Organism: Carassius auratus; assembly: GCF_003368295.1. Classification (NCBI taxonomy): domain Eukaryota; kingdom Metazoa; phylum Chordata; class Actinopteri; order Cypriniformes; family Cyprinidae; genus Carassius; species Carassius auratus. The sequence goes on from NW_020524439.1 coordinate 43,665, forward strand.
CTACATTCTCTAAAACCCACTTAAACTTTTATGCTTTTTTTTGTTAACCCACCTACACATTAGTTTTTATTTATTTATTTTTTTGCTGTGTATTCTCTTATATTTTGTTGTTTGTTGTTGTGCCACTGCTGTGACCCAGATTTCTGGCCACTGATGGCTGTTCGTATAGTTATGCACCTGTCATCTCACTATTGGCTGCTTGAGACTCTGTCAATTTAGCGTTTTTCCATTGACAGGTCATTCATCCAATTCAGAGCGCCCTTCATTTGCTGTACAGGACCAGAAGGGTTGACGATGTGCAAAAACGTAACATCATCGCCATCACCTGTCATATCTGGCATCTGTGCTCTAAAATGATTTCTGGGACAGCCCGCTGTTCACCTGCCAATGTCAATCTGCGGGTTATAACCATAATGAACCATCTGCCTTGGGAGGTCAAGTTGCTTTGGAAGGAGTAGTGTCTCACAGCTTCTTTGTTCCTGCTGGTTTGTCTCATCTCTGCGGGCATCCGATGGAACAAGCACCCTAGTTCAGTGTGCCCACGACTTTCATCATCCCCCCTCCAGCATCACAAATGACTCTCCGGATGTGTAATAAGACGCTGTGCATGGATGGCCGTCTCAGCCACTGTGAACGAGGCTGGGCCAATCTCACATCAAGAGCTCTGAGTTAAGTATGATGACAGCCACGCTATTTGCCCTTGACTTTTTATTTTCCTATTTTTCCTTATTTATTTTACATCAGGTGCAAAAAAGAAGATGTGACTAGCACCGCTGGAAAGAAAAGCTGTGATATTTGGTGACGTGGAAGGGTCTGGTGACTCTGAATGAGTTTGGCTAAGTGTGAAAATACACGTCTGAATAAAGCAGATGACAGTTAGCTCTATTAGATCCTGTCAGCGTGTCACCATGCACACACGTTGAGACATACAGACAGTCCACAGTATGAGATAAGCTGTTCTGAACATTATGAACCTACAAAGATGTATGTAAGCCATCATGATGAGCAACAATTGACAAATATATATTGAATTATTCATCGTGCACATCCAGGGAACAATTAAATTGTGTATTTAAGTGTCAGCTAACAAGTAAAAAGGAAAATACCTGCTCATTTTATTAGGCCTATAAATGTTTTGAATAGTTTAATCTGTTTTATCCTAAAAGGTGAAATAAAAATAGTGTTAAAAAATGTTTAATACAGTAGCATTTTAGATCAATACATTTAATGAAGGGGGCATTGCTTAGATAATTGTGAACAAAATGAACATTAATTGTGTTGTTAAACCTACATTTTATTTTGTATTTAAAGAAATAATATGGAAACAATTATTGGTTTATCGGTATCAACCAAGGTTAATATCAAAGCATCTCTGCATATGAGTCTACATTTTTTAATGGAAGAATAATAACTGTTCAGCCAATCCAACATAATGTAACCAATTTAACTGGAGCCGGCGATTGATAAAGTTTGTCTGGGGTTTGAAAAACTGTTTTCTTTCCTCAAGTTTCAGTGATTGCACTGCTGCTGCCCTGTCTTGAGGATTTGGAGAGCTGGCATTACCTCAACCCTTCTTCTGCTCTAACTAGTGAGTCACTCTCAGCACTTCATCTGTTATAAAACACCACACACACTCCGTCCTGCTTTGGGACAGATGGATTAAATGCACAAAAATTTACTATGCGAGCTATACAGACTCAGGTGGGCTCCCTCACCTGCTCTCATGTTGCCTTGCTATTTGTTTCCAACCATCAGATGTGTTTAATAGCCTCTATTTCCCCTGCTATTAGCTATTTATCTCTCTTTAGTCCATTAGGCTGTGTGCAAAAGCAGACTGGCCATAGTGCATGTAAAAATAAGCATTTAGACGTTCAACGTAGACACTTTACAATGGGCTTTATGAACAACCTTATCAGTGTAGTGTGCTGAGTGAGTCAGTGAATAGGTCACTGACGAGGAGATGGGCTCCTTCGTTGTCATTGAATTTTTTTCTCACTGTCTTTTGGAAAATTACATGTCTGATACCGCAGCTGGTTCTGAACCTTGGCCAGCGTTGCATAACCTGAGTTTGCGTCATCAGGTAGTGGATCACATATGCCCGCTTCTGTTAACCAGCCTGTCAGGGGATGTGGGCGTTCATACCAGAGGTCTTGCTCTCTTCCTTTTCACCATCTTTTAACCTATTTTTAGTTCTTCATTTCTTCAGAATTTGTCGTTGCACTCAGTCAGTTGCACAGAAATATAAATACCACCTTGATTGCAAAACCAACTGCTTTCTCATCAAGAGACAAGTGGATAGGGTAAAAATAGATATTACCATACTTTCCCAGTTGATTAATTAAAGTGTATTAAGACAATTGTTTATCTTTTGTTGACATATTAAAGGTCTTTACGGAGAGGACTTTAGATATCTCTTTTTATCACCCCAAAATATATGTGAGACTACTCCAAAATAAAATATTTTAAACAGCCAGAAAACAGAATTTTTTTTCACATAAATTAGGCGAATTATATATCCACAAACCCCTATTTAAAGTGCATATTCTGAAGAATCGGAATAACCAAATAGTTAACAGTAGCTGTTGACCTTCATAGTATTTTTTTATACTATGTAAATCAATGGCTACTGTCATCTGTTTGGTTACCCACATTCCATAAAAAATAAAAAAATAATAATAATAAAATTTTTATTTACATATGCAAGTATATAATGTATAATTGCTTGTATTGTTTTGCCTTAAAGGGATAGTTTACTCAAAAATTTAATTCTGTCATTAATTTCTCACATTTATGTTATTCCAAACCCATGAGACCTTCATTTATCTTCGGAACATGTAGCAGAAATGAGTCAAATCAGACAAATCAAAGAGTCTATCAGAGCTGTGTGCATTGAAACATGAGCTGAATTCCTCAGGAAGTCATAAATCAGTTCTAGTGCCACAAGAACCAAGCAAGATAACCAACCAACCAACTTGTTCACACAACAGCTTTCAACATTAACACCAATAGAACAATTATTAACAATTTTAATTCGAAGAAGAGATTGTCAAATTTATTGTTCGTGATTGAAATGCAACGCTGGACATCACATGTAAACCCAGGAGATCAAGTTAAATACTTGCATTGACTTCCCCCCACCCAGAAGAACCAGACTGAAATTCCTAAGGGGGAAGGGCTTTAAACCTTTGTCTTCACAGAAAAGTCCCTTTGCCAGAGAATGGCAAAGAAACTGCTTTTTATACATTATATATGGACCAGAATGAACTCAAAAA